>NW_027041232.1:0-20000 GCF_037179485.1 Ochlerotatus camptorhynchus
TATCGTACTTGATCAACCAGATATCGTACTTGATCAAGTCATACTTGGAGGATGATCCACTGTCTAATGGCTGTGCCTTGCAACAATGAGTGGTATCCTTTACATACATACACATTCGTAATCTGCATTAAAAATGGAACCCAAACCCAAAATTTCATCAATTTTGGTACACTGGAATTATTTTAAATATGTACGATTACATTTGCAAAAATCACCTTATTAGCGCCCCTCGGTGTCACTTTGTATGGGAGCGAGCAGTCAGTTTGTTAGTTTAGTGTCAAACAGTGAAGTTATTATTTTGCTTTAAATCTTGATTTAAAAATCGAGATGAAAGTGTGTGGGTTCGAAAAAAATATCGCTGTGCTCCAAAAACAAAGCTGTTTCAGATGATGCATAAAAAACGATACATTTTTCAAAATTAAAGAGCCCAATTTCGGTATTCCATGTAGAATTGCGTTCATTCTCTTTGCTACATAAAACAATACATATCAGTAAAAATAACTGGAAACATCCATAAACCATTAATGCCTACATTATGCTTCAATGTAGACATCAATGCTATATAATCAATCTTCTAAGGGCCTGTTCATAAACTACAAACTACGTTGACAGTTTAGGGTTGTGACAATTATTCACGGCCCATACAAATTTAAAAACATTTGTATGGACAATTGTCTACGCAGGGGGAGGGGGGTCAAGAATCCCAAAACTGTCTACGTAGTTTATGAACAGGCCCTAAAGAACAACAAACAAAAAGAATTCAGACAGTTATCATTGTCCTCAATGATCTTAATATGCATTTAATCAAAGCTAATTTGCTGAAAGATCTTTTACCACAACTCAACAATTGGTTACGAACAAGCTCAGATATATTGACAGACCAATATATGAAATAAATGATTGAACGTTATGATTGAACGTTATGATTGAACGTTATGATTGAACGTAAAATGAAAATTATTTGCTGCATCAGAAAAAATATGATAAATTAAAAAAAATACAACAAATATTTGCTCAACCTCCATGGCCGAGGGCCCATCGATCGTATAATCGAATACATAGTTTTGTGCTTCCAATGAAAGTAGACGGGGCAAGATCGCCACCAGAGGCAAGATGAGCACCCATAAAATCCTCTCTGCAAAAAGATTTTTTGCAATAATCAATAACCGTTTTTTGTTAATTATTTATTTATTTATTTCCATAGTTACAACTTCAAAATAATGTTTCAATCTAGTGCTGGTATTTTGTTTTGATAAACTAAGTAATATAATCGTTAAATAGTCTGTTTTTTCCCGTAGTTAAACAAAATAACCATAACAACTTTGACTATATGTTTTTAGTATTACTTCTACGTGAAGTCAACGATTTACATAGTTGAAGATGCTAATTTCAAATAACAGACTGTAGTGGTAATTTTTATACGATAGATGGAGTAGATGAAAGCATAGAGTTGATAGTTCCGTTAGAGTACGGCAGTGTGAAGATTGTATATAGATATTAGACAAGCGAGCTAGGACAACTTTTAAGGAAGGTACAAATCGGTTTTTTTCCCCTCTCTTTACCAAACTCCCCCTTTAAAGAGGGATGGTGAGGGGTGTCCCCCCCCCCGCCACCACTGGCAAAAAGAGATGAAGACCGACCCGCTCATGTACCAACTGTGTGTTTGAAACAGTTCTACCGATTTTTTACCGCACTTCAGTTGTTATTTGAAGGAAGGCATCCAGTCGTAGGTTTGGAAATTGCAACTATTGTTTACCCCGACTTGACGATCTCGAGGGGACACGGGTGGGGTAGGTGCTGCTACTGTACCTTTCGACCATTGACAGTAATTGATGGTATGCTCCCATCCACTCCATCTACTCCATCTATCGTATAAAAATTACCACTACAGTCTGTTATTTGAAATTAGCATCTTCAACTAAACCATAACAAGTTTATTAGGGCAATGCTACCGACTCATGGGAGCTCGAGCATTCCGTGCTCAGAGCTTTTGGAGGGAATTGAGAAAGAGCCAAATAATTTAAAATTTGTATGGGGCGTGGATAATTGCAATCCCCCTCCAATCCCACTTTTTCTTTACTGTCTACGTTGTTAATGAACAGCCCCATACCACATTTTGTTTTTAACTGATATATTTGACTATTTAACGATTAGCGGTGCAGTGGTAAGCGTTATTACCTCTCATCCCAGCAGGCCTGGGTTTAATTCCAATCCCAGTCGGCGTCGCCGGGATGTTCTGACGCATAACATCTCTGATCACGCCGGGAAGAGAAGCCGTTGATCCCCGGTTCATGAGTTTATGGGTCGATAGGTAGGGTCCAGGCGTGGGAGCTGTCTCCCTGGCGTCGGTAGCACGGAAAACAAGATCGACGGAAAACAAATCAAGGGAAAAAACATTTCCTTCCCTATCCCTAGTTACGGTGAAGATGGACGTGACCGGAAATAACGATATTCATGCTTTTATTATTCTTATTTAGATTGGAATCAATGTTTACTCCCGAGCATTATTCCTGAACGACGCACTTCTTTCCTTAAACCTGTGGAGGGTAGCTTCTCCACACTTACTCACACCAAAATCTAGGTGAAAGCTATCACAGCTAAGGGAGAGTGTTTAGTTATCACCGTATCAACAAAGTTTGCGGTCATTCTTCAAAGAAGGGGTAAGGTTATTTCGGTAGTTATTATTTATTCAAACATAAAGTCAAATACAAAAATGTATCGTCGTGTAAAGTATAATTTTATTATACCTTATTCGTCCATTAAAAAAATCACAATTCTATCGATCAGTTTTGACTAAATTTTACAAACAAATGATTACGTTTCATAGGATTGCTAGTATTCACATTTACTTTTATTATAAATAATATACATTTTAAAAGTCACCGACACACTGTCCGAAATGAGAAGTCATGTCAACTTCTACACGTTCCGAAAGGCAATTTTTATAATTTAGGTAGTCTAGCAATCTCCGTGGTAATGGTAGTGTTTGAATTAAATCCTTTCTTATTATCGTTTTATGTATGACGAACCTATTGATAAAACGGTGAAAACGAGGTAAGTAAAAAACTTTTCTTCAATAAATATGCATCGACAAATTATATCCTACCTGCAAAGGTGTTGCAAGCTTTGTACGTGTTTGAATCTGGATACAGGCTTAGTCAATTGCACGCGTAACGGTCCATGTTCCGGTCGTCTATGTAGAAAAAATAAGTATCTACCACTCCTAGAATGCTCAACGGCATTTTCGATGAATTCCATTATTGTTCGGGATTTAAATTTTGCACACGATCCAAAGGAGAATGCACCTGAAAAATAAATAAACATAAAACGGATTGTTTAATTTACATAAAACAAATAGCTTTGCATTGAAATTTGCTAGCTCCTCCACCAGTTATATTTTTTTTTTATATTTATTAAGGAGACGTTCAGCCCTGGACTGGTTCGTCTCCGGAGCAGTGATGGAAAAGTTCGCGTAAGCTCACTATGACTCGCGAACTTTTCCCTTGGTGAACTTCGTGAAATATCGCGAACTTTTCCAACACTGTTCCGGAGTTATATTTTTCCTCATATGTATGTATAGTATTTGTCAGTCTCGTGTGTTGAGGTTAAGAGAATTGTAGAAACGAGGGCTCAGTAGAGGAAATAAGTTAACACGTGTGGACGCTAGTTCGCTACAGACAAGAGTGAATTTATTGGCGTTCTTTAACATTTGATATGACGTTAAGCAGTGTTGCCTGAAGGGCTTTCGTACAGTCGTTGCAAGTCAAACCGGGGGGTTCAACACTCGTCCTCAACTCTGAATAGCTTGAGGCCAAACGCCTCCAGTAGTCGTTGCAGTTTCACAGCTTGTAACGGCTTCGTCAGAAAATCAGCTTCCATGTGCTCGGTCGGGCAATATGTCAGTTATACGATGCCGTCTCGAACCATATCTTTGACGAAGTTGTATTTCGTGTCGATGTGTTAATGGAGCCTGCCTTGCGTTCAGCTCGGTCTCCTCGAGTCAATGCAATGCAAATCTGGTTGCCCTCATTAACCAGGTGCTCACCAACGTCGAACATAAACTTCTGGATCCACTTAGTCTCTTGCAGGCATTTTGCAAGGGCCACATATTCAGCCTCGGTGCTAGATAAGACCACGCACTCCTGCTTAAGGCAGCCTTATCCAATGAATCCACTGCCGAACTTAAACAAGTATCCAGCGTTTGATTTGACGCTGACTGGCATCGCCTGCCCAGTCAGCGTCCACAAAACACTCAAGCTTCTTTTTATCACCCCTTAGGTACAGGAAAGTCGTGAAGTTCTGTTTCAGTCCTTGGAAGACCTCAGCGAACTCCTCCTCAGTGTAACAGATAACAATGACATCGTTAACATAAATAAGCACAAAGACGCACTTACCCACCCTTTGGCGTATATAAATACACTGGTCCGTCGTTGACTGGTCGAAATCCATGTGTTTCAGCACCTCGTCGATCTTCGTGTTCCAGCCCGTAAATGCGGCGTCTCAGCCGGCAGACTTCATTCGGCTTACCACTCTCATACCTCGAAGGCTGGCGCATGAAGATCTCCTCCTGTAGCTGCCCATGAAGATGCGCAGTATTTATGTCCACATGTTTCGTCAACATCTTCCGCTGGCTTGCCACAATCACCATCGTCCGGAACGTTATCTGCTTTACTACGGGAGCAAAAATCAGATCGTAATCTGTCCCATATTTTTGGCAGAAGCCCTGCGCCAACACCCGCACTTTGAATCGGATGAGATTGCCATCATCATCTACCTTACATTTATATATCCATTTTGATCCGATAGCTTTCCGCTCTGCTGGCAATTCCGCAAGCTCCCACGTTCCGTTTTCACGATGAGACTGCATTTTATCTTCCATCGCCGATTTCCACTCGGCACACTGCGGACCGGACACAGCTTCTTTATACGACTTTGGTTCAACGAAAGTTTGCTTCACCGAATTCACTCCCTCAGAATACCTTATCGGTGGAACACCTGCCGTTGTCCTCTGTGAACGACGAGCGGCTGGAGATGCGGCTGACGTGACATTTACATGCACCGGATCACCTACGTCATCGTCGTTCCACAGTCCACCAAACCAGTCGTTGTCGTTATCGTGCCAAAAACTTCGTGGCCAGCCGTCATCTTCGTCGTCCCAGCCATAGAAATCGCCTTCGGAGTTTGTATCTGTGAAATATAGGCCACTCTATTATATAAGAACAGCCCTATTGAATGAGAGTTTACACTATTATCCCGCCAGTTAGTGCTCACCCCTGCCAAAAGTGAATATCTTATTGTAGAGTAATCATCTCTCTCAGCTCTCCCTCTCCCTTTTCCCTCTCCAGTTACCCTTCAATCCCCGTACTATCGAGTAAGTAGCCGAGCATCCAAGCATCGTCCGACCATCCGAGTCACCGCTGAGGATTGGATGGTTGAACGCCACAGTATCATCCACCCCGTGGGGTTGTTCTTCTCGTTTCGTCACTTTTATCAACAGGCCACTCGATTTCCTCGCTACCTCACCAATTTTCCTTCACGTTTTGATCAATGAGGACTTGATCCAACACCAAGTCCTGAGAAAACGGGCATCCCGACTGATTCGGATTCCTCCCGTCCGTGTACGCTTTATGATAGGCCGAGTACCCAACGAATGTCATTTTCACAGCTTTGACGTCCAATTTCTTTCATTTCGCTGACGAAATCAGTACATATCCAACGCATCCGAATAACCGCAGGTACTTCAAATCTGGTTTTCGGGCATACCATATCTCGTATGGCGTACGACCGACGGTCGTAGATGGCAAACGTTTCGGCAGGTAGCAAGCGGTGTTTATTGTCTCAGCCCAAAATCGTTTATGCATACCTGCCAGTGCTGTAAATTCTCAAAATCAATTGAACATTTTTGATGAAAATGAGAAAAGCAGCTATCCTCTATTAAAGGGGAACAGTTGCTTAGTCATTTGACGAAGGCATGGATCATTCTCATTTGAGAAACTTCTCTTCTTCTTCCTCGCATTTCAAGCTTTTTGCGTATGGCATATTAGCTTTTTTGCATGCTCTCAACTCAGTGTTCTAGATGCACTTCCACAGTTATTAATTGAGAGCTTTCGATGCCTGTACCATTTTTGCATTAGTATAATTGTGTGGCAAGTACAATCATACTTTATGCCCCATAAACCCAAAATTCACCCGACAACAACACGAAATTGGGTCGACATCTACCTTAAATTTGCCTCTTCAAAATATGGTCATGTGAGAATTCGTTTTCACAGAATTGATTGAATGGTTGTATTGGTTCATCTTCAATCGAATGATATGAAAATTAACAGCCCTGATACCTGCATTCAGAAGCATACACCGGCTCATCTCGCTTAACGACCGGTCCTTTTGCTCAGAAACCCCGTTCTGTTGAGGTGAGTATGCTGCGGTGTACTCCGCTTCAATCCCTTCCTTCGCGTAGAATTTTCGTAGACCCTTTCTGGAATACTCTCCGCCCTGATCGGAGCGGATAATTCGCGGTTTGCGCCCGAGGCGATTTTCTACCAATCTTACGTACTCGCAAATTCTATCCTCGACCTCCTACTTCTTTTTCAAAAAATATACGTAAGCATAACGGCTATGATCGTCTATCAGGGTCATGTAATAGCTACATCCTCCTGGAGTTGCCACCTCCATTGGTCCGCAAACATCACTGTGGATTATATCCAGCACTTTGGTCGACGTCTTCTCGGCATCCTGTGGGAACGATGGCCGAGCCGTTTTGCCTTCGATGCAGCATTCACAGGTCCACCGGATGCCGCAATCGACAACGTTTAGACCCGTCGCCAAATCGTGTCTTCGTATTTCGCCAAGAACGCCAAGAACGCCACTCGATCCTCCACGACTCGTAGCCAATACATATCGCTCACTTTATCCGCAACCGCAACTATCGTACTGTCGTACACGAGATTGCAGCCGGTGCTGTCATATACAGTACGGACACCTTTTGACGCGAGCTTTCCAATCGAAATCATATTTCCCTTTAGAGTGGGGACATACAGCACACCCCGCAGGGTGAGTTCGACTGTCTCTCCACTGTCACCCGCGCACTTAATCAAGCAATCGACGATGCCTTATACGCGATTTTCACTGTTATCCCGACAATGACACTCGAACCCGAATCGTGTTCCATTTTAGTGAAAGCACTTTTGTCGCTACACCTGTGCGAGGTGGCACCTGATTCGATCAACCAGGAATTTGCAACGTTACGACCAACCTAATAGTAAATTACCATAAAAACTGCTTAACGACGTGCTGGGAGTATCATTCATATTATATGTGGAATCCATTTACCTATCTGGATATTGTTCGTATATGGTTTCCGTTTAATAGGGGATGGCGGACATCAGGCAGAGACCTAAACCCTAAATATCAAAGAACACCAAAGGACGAAGTGTTACTTTTAACTTACCGTAAGTAGGAGTGACCATCTGCCAAAATATCAAAAAAATATTCGTCAACTACCTTACAACATTCACGTTTTAGCATGTGAAAATATTGATCAATGATATATTTAAGATTGTCGTGGAAATGTGGAAATGGTTGATCGAAATTGAAATCTAAGTTTTCTAAAATTAAATGAAAAATATACCAATGTAAAACCTTATGTTTGGTGACATTGGGCCAAATCATAAATTAGATTGAAATATCTTATAATAAGTAAATGTAACGTAGTTATTAGGAGCACACTTGGCTATGATCCCAATGCTTTTCGTATGTATGGCTAAATATCACGTGTAACCCTCGTCTATCCACATAAAAATGTGTTCAAACTTTAGTTTGCTTGTGGACATTTTTTAAAAAGGCGTTTTTGCTACCATTTATGACAATTAATTTTACAGCACTATTTAAATGAAACAACAACTTTACTTTAGGAGATCTTGCAATATATTCTGTATATTCAACTGTAATCCCAGTCAATATGGATTGAACCCACGACATCAACACTTTTAGCACTTAACCAATGGAACCGAATGTGCTCCAATTAGGGTAGACGGTGCTAGATCACCACACAGTTTAAGTTTGTTTCAAAAGTCTAATATTTCTAGAAAAGGCACCCGTTCTAATACCGGACAAAAGCATCTAATACCGGACAAAAGTACCTCGTAACTTTTTTTCACTATAAAAAAAATCCTAGTCTTAACTTTTGAGAAGTTCACACCTCTTTTTTGTATAGCTTTGCAATTTCCTTGAGCATAGTAAACCAAATGATCTAAAATTGTGTAAACAGAGATCTTTTATATGCATTTGGTTTTAAAAGATTCATATTTTTTATTGTTTTCGCCGTCTGATACAAAAAAAAATGAATGAAAAATGCATTTTTTTTTTCGTATGGTGAAAGAAATAAAACGGATGTAACTTTTTTCGTGTTGAATGATTGTTTAAAATATTGTTGTTTAAAAAATATGAGTTATACTAAAATTGCCCAAACTTAATACAAATTCTGTCAATCAAACTCAAAAGTATTCCGATAAGTTTGGGATACATGACCAACGGCAACTAACATTTCAGGAAAGTTTATATTAATCCGAAAAAGTTACAGCTGTTTGAACTTTTTTGGAGCAAAAGAAAAAGGAGGTGATATACTTTTATGCGGTATTATACGTACCTTTCAACAACGTTCCAAAACTGATTTTGAAATATTTAATAACTATCAATAAACTGATAGCGATAGCAACCAGTGCGATCTACACTCCAAGTTCCCTTTCTTTCAAATTCACCCTAAATTTGATATTTTACCCCTTTGAGTGTTGATTAATCACAATGAAACATTGTGACAGAGCACGGACTTGAGGTTACTAGAGTATTAAATAATCTAGATTCTATTTTGGATTATATCTGAAAAATCTGGCCACCGCCCACCACATCCATTTCCCCTATAATCCTTAAAAACCAAAAATATCATTTAAAACCACTTATGCTATAATAAACAAACCAGCTGAGGGCTGAAAGTCTCTATACTAAAGCAAACGAAATAAGAAAGAACTTCTGCTATTGGTTCCGTAGGGGTGCTCATCTTGCCCCGGGTGTCTGAAAACGTCAGACACCAGGGGCAAGATTAGCACCCCTACGGAACCAATAGCAGAAGTTCTTTCTTATTTCTTTTGCTTTATTATAGAGACTTTCAGCCCTCAGCTGGTTTGACTATTATAGCAGAAGTGGTTTTATATGATATTTTTTAGTTTTTAAGGATTATACACACTAATGTTATTTTACAGATTTTTATAAAATTTTACCGAAATCTCAACAGCTGAACGTTCGGTAAACAATTTTACAGTTTTCCTGTAACTATTTAAGGTAAAATTTTACAGATTTCTGCAAAAATTTCTAAGTGTGTAGGGGAAATGGATGTGGTGGGCTACGGCCAGCTACTTTTTTTAATTTAATTACAAAATGTTCAATACATAGAGTTGTATCAATGCTTAGATGCTGAAACAGACATAAAATGATAGAGAATGTTGTTGAAAGGTATTATTATCATGATTTATTTATCGCTAAATGAGTTGTTTTTTTTTTCGTCCTTTTTTTTTGGTTTGCCCCCATCCCTACCCCCATCGACCTATTCGAGGAATCTTGGACATAAAATTGTTTTATGATGTCTTAGGCAGTGGAATATTGACGCCATTGGGTGAGTTGTCGACAAAATTAAAATTAGATTAATCATTACAGCATAAAATAGGCAGCATTGATTATGTGCTCATTATTTTCATCCATATTTAACCTTGATTCTTTTCTTTTTTGACGTAGAACTACGTCTTTGTCGACTATATTGGGGTACAAATCAAAAAATATGTGTGGTTAAATAGTGTTAGGTTTTGAACGCTTGTAATTTTGTCATTTATAGGTGAAATTAAAGTACGCCAATTGATTGAATATTGCTTAACAAATCTGCTGAAACTACTTTCCAATTGTTAATCAAAAAACTTTTGAAAAATGCGCATATGATAATTTTATTAGTGTTTTCATGAACTAAACGTTTTCCTCAACCCAGTCATCATAAACGAATACCACTTGGTTGCAAATCATTCTGCTTGGACCTGAAAAGATATAAAACAGCGCTGCTTTCCTGCCTCTGCTCATAACCGCTTCGGACGGCGTGGCACTAGGTCCTGCAGCAAGCAGGACCAAGACAGCGGCTAAAGGTGGATCACGGTGTAACCATGACCACCACAATGAGGCATGAGACTTGGAAAATTATGTAAAACCCCCTCCCCCCTTAACAACAACCCAAAAAAGAAATGGACTTTGACGATCACTTTTTTCCGGGAAATAAATTTTATACCCCGTTCACATTACAATGTATATCACGTGATATACGCTGTCTTGCAATGAGCACTCATACATCTACTTTTCACTGGAAATCCTATGTATGAGTGCTCATTGCAAGACAACCTACACAGATAAAAATTCTCAATTTTAATTGTGATGTAAACATTCATTCACGTAAACTTGTATTTCGTCTCACGAACCGAGCAACTTGTAAACAATATTGTTTACAAAGATGGGCTTTTGTATACAATATTTGCTACATTCCATGAAATGTGTCAGAACTTTACATGATATATAATGTAAACTTATATGATATGTGACGTTCCATTTATGTGCATCATACTGAACAGAAATTTACACTACTTTTTCGAACTGTGTATATTACGTGATATAGGCTGTAATGTGAACGGGATATTAAGCAAACCACAATTAGGGGCTGTTCATTAACTATGTAGACAGTTTTTTTTTTGGATTCTTGACTCCCCTCCCCCTGCGTAGACAATTGTCCATACATTTTTTTTTTAATTTGTATGGGCTGTGGATAATTGCCACCCCCCTTAACCTCTGTCTGAACAGCCCTTATAAGTAAAAACAAATTTTTACACGCAGAGCTAAAATTTAAAAAAAATGCTTAAGAGAAGACATACATTCGATGAATTACCAACAACT
Organism: Ochlerotatus camptorhynchus; assembly: GCF_037179485.1. Taxonomy (NCBI): domain Eukaryota; kingdom Metazoa; phylum Arthropoda; class Insecta; order Diptera; family Culicidae; genus Ochlerotatus; species Ochlerotatus camptorhynchus. Next base: position 10,978 of record NW_027041232.1, read on the forward strand.
GACTGTAAAACATATCTGGTACCTCTATATATGCAATTAGATTAACATCCAAAGTCCATCCTTTTCTCCATATTCTGCACAAAAGATACGTTCTGCCCCGCCCCATTCATAATAATACCGTATGCGTGATAATGTATGCACCATCGTACAAATAAGGTTCCCATTTCACCTGTGCATTCAACAAGGTTGCAAATACTCATTTCAGCTAAAACAATGTTTTTTTTTAATTATGAAATAATTAGATGCCATGATCATATTTTGAATTGGTAGGATACAAGAATAGGATGCAAAGAATGTGTTTGACATATTAAACCTGTTTATTTTACTTCATGAAAGTCACAATCAGCGATTTTTCACACACACACTCACTCACGCACGCACTCACTCAGCGATCAGAAAATCGCTGATTGTCACTCATAGAAAGCAAAATTTATAGGTTTTATGTTTCAAACGCATACTTTGTAACCTCTTCTTGTAAGTTACAAGTAAAACATGCCATCATACCATCTTTGGTTTTATTATTCCGAAAAACATTATTTTAGCTGAAATCAGTATTTGCAACCTTGAATGCCTTGGTTTTCTTTGCATGCACGTAACCTATAGCTCATACCGTAGTAGACTGTGTATAAAAGAAAATGATTTACTTAGTTCGACAGTTGCACCATGACGAAGTGGCAGCGTATTCGTGATATGTCCCACGCGCAAATGTCACAAAAAGACATTTCAATCGCCGTGGGAGTGACCCGGTGGTTTTAGACCGAGAAAAGAAAGGACAACTATCCGCGAAGGTGGCCACAGCCCAAGTAACAAATCTAGAGCTGCTTGGCTATATTCAAAATTTATAAAGGTTTTATTGCAGCTGCAACCATTACCTACAGCTTTATGACGGTCATATACAATGCAAGTCATGAAACATTCTTATAGCTATCTACACAACCCCTATAAAGCTAATGAAAAAACCAACTGATGCTTATGCTATTTTCACTTATGAAAGGTTTTATGATTGCTTTGAAGTATAAAAAAAAGTAATATGAATTGCTCTTATAAAACCCAAAAATAAATCCTTTTGTTGCTTTATAAGTAAGCGCAATAAAACCAATTGGCCATGAAACAGTTATTTTAAAACAATTATAAGCATTCAGTTGCAACTTGTCAGAAATGTAAATAGGCGGTTTATTTTTACAACATAGAAAAGAATCAAAACTTTCCGGTTCTTCCAAGCGGAGCACAAAAAAAATCAACAAAATTGTTAGCATGAGCATGAAAACATTTCGTGTATACGTATACGCGACGTAGTGTGCGTAAGAAAAACGTCAGCAATCTCTATAATTCTTCCGTTCTCGCTCGCATATACATGGTCCTAGGACAAAAAGGTTGAAATCACGCATAACTTTTCATAAAGGTTAATGTACCATTCAAAACTTTTCCAAATGTTTGAAAAATTCATCGGTTGCACCCGTAGAATAGGAATATACATTTGCCCTCAAATAAAAAATAATAATTCAAGCTGAACATTGCATTAGGTCCTAAGTAATATTGACAGATTCTCTTCGTCGACTTTCTCTTTGCATCCCCACGGTTATGTAAAGACATTCCCAGGTATTTTCAGCACATAAATCGATAAAAGAAGCTTTTATCTAGCATCCAATACGACATACACATCAAGAAACGGTTCGGTGAATAAGTTGCATTTGCATGCATTAAAAAAAGTTATAGAAAAAAATCATGTTCCACTGAAATGAAGAAATCTAAAAAAAACACCAAAATACACCTCTCTCAAATTTTGATATTTTGTTTATCGAGTATTGCTTAATTTTTGCTAAAAATGTCAGGTTGCGATTTTTTGCGCTTTGGGAGATATTAAAGTTAAAAAAATGTTTTTTTTTTCGTTTTTTCAACAATATCTTTGAAATTTTAAGCTTAATCCAGTATGTTTCTTCACAAAAGCTATTTATTTAAAGTATTTGCATAAAAGAAAAATATAACATTCACCCCTATTCTGTATTTCGATTCGAACGAAATTCTCATACAAAAAAATATTTTTTTGTATGAGAATTTCGTTCGAAACGAAATACAGAATAGGAGTGATTATATAGTTGTAAGCAAAAAACCGAAACAGAAAGAAAAAACCATATTTTCGACATTTTTTCTTTAACTTCATGTAACTTGGAACTAGTACACTGTGGAAATTTAACGTCTTATAGTACGTTCAGACTACAGAGTTATAACATGTTATAGCGCTATCTTGATGGTGGTTTCTGTGTTGCAATTAGTTGAGTTCTTTAGAAAGAGCTGTTCATTTTGTCAAGATAAACAACTTTGCCCAAGACATCAAGCCTCAAAAACGTCAGAGAAAGAAGTTAGATTGTGGTACCATCTTTGCGGAAGAGTTTTGAACTATTTGTTTATGTCAATAGATGGTCCTTATTATGATGAGAAATTTTGCCGAAGACACCAAGTCGCGGAAATGCTTCGTTTCGGAGTTATTAATTTTGCTCAGCTAGGTTGCATTCCTGACCCAGTGTGCAATGTAAGCATTAGACATTTTAAGAAATTGCGCTTGGTGTTTTTCTTGCCTGCTGTCCTCTGTCACCATATTGTCATTATGAAAATGCCATTAGTCTTGGAATAAAATCCAAGAAATTTCAATAAAATAATGATCCGAAATGATTTCCAGTGTGCATTGGTATGAATTTATGTATTGAGATCTATTTTCTGTAAAATTAAGGTGATTCCATCAAGTTCATTTGATTTCTGAAACAATCTTCTTTGTTAACTTGAATTATTTTGGAGGCGCATTTATTTAACGCTCATATTATCCCAATATACACGTTAACATTTCAAGCGCATATGTTTTGGAACTTCTAAAAAGTCATATATTTTCTTTAAGATTTTCACTAATGTCGCCATGAAACAAAATTGATTTCATGGTAATCTTAACACCAACACTCAAACCTATTTTTTCCGCTAAAGATTTCCATTTGGAAAAAAAAGTTTCAGCAGAACAGAACAACAACAAGCTAATTTATGGCGGTTGCTTTGATGCAATAAAAATTAAATTGGATTTATAACTGATTTTCACCAAAGCGTAATGAAGCTGCTTGGATACAATATTGCTCTTAAAGAGGCTATGAGAAACTTTTGTAGAGTATGAGGCTTTATGACAAAAGGTTTTAAGACAGCTTTATTATGATTCTCAAACATACTTCATAAACCTTATCAAGAGTGGTCCACTAAGCTGTAAGACGATCTTATAGCGGTTATCAAAAGGTTGTGCTGGAGTTATTAATTTTATTGACGGTTTTATAAAATTGATCTCAATAACCACTAATAGAGTGCAATAAAATAAGAAATGCTACTTGGGAGGTCGTCCGAGGTCAGCTCGGGTTCCGAGGGTTATTGCTGCTATCAAAAGGAAGATTCGTTTGAATCCAGTGCGTTCAATAAAGAAAATGGCAAAGGAACACGGGATCAGTGACTTTACGGCACGGAAGATCCTAAAGGAAGATTGCGGGGCGACCTCGAGGGTACGGAAAAAAAAACTCACATGATTACCAATCGCATCCGGGAGCTACGAGTCGAACGATGCAAGAAAATCTTGAACTTCCTTAAGCGAAAAAATCCGGTAATCCTGTTCACCGACGAGGGCATATTTACCGTCGATCCCGTATCAAATTCCAGAACCGACCGGTATATTAATTCTCTTTCAGTAAAAGACGTGGCCGACGAGCACAAGAACGTGTATCTGACCAAGCATCCTGCTAGCGTTATGGTGTTTGGATTGGTGGCTTCCGATGGCAAAAAATGGACCCGGTGTTCATTCCAGAAGGCGACAAGGTCAACACGGAGGTCTACATCGGACTTTTAAGTAAGTATGTTCTTCCGTGGATCAAAGAACAGTACGGTCCGAAGCCAAATGTTGTATTTCAACAAGATGGGGCTCCGTGCCACACCTCGAACCGCACTCAGAAGTGGTTGCAGGAACATCTTCCGTTCTAGGCGAAGGATATGTGGCCGCCATCCAGCCCCAATATTAATCCGCTAGATTACTCAATATGGCGCATCATGAAGGCCAAGGCAAGCCTCAGACAAACATTGACCCGTACCTGGAGAGAAATAGATCCAGACTACATTATTAGAACCTGCCGTGCATTCCGGAAGCATGTGGATGCCATAATTGCAGCAAGTGGAAACTCGATCAATGATTAACATAGTTTAAGGTTCTGAGAAACATCCCTTCTTTGAATAAATAAAAAATCTCGAAAAGGAATCTTTTGAGATTTTTTTTAATTTTGACATTGCTCAATGGTGCAAACATTATCACGCATATGGTAAGTATAATAGTCAAAAATTCATGACAAACATCATACGTCATACTGCGGTCGTGTCTAGGACACAACTCTTTTTTAGGGTGAGATTTGAACTCGTGACATTTAGCGTGAGAGGCATGGATGCTAACCACTATGTCGGGCCCGTCCCCTATCGACATTTGTTGTTTCAAATGTTTAACTATTGAAAAACAATGAAAATACTTTAGTACAAGACACTTAAGAAGTCTGCACACTGTAGACGAAATACGCGTGTCTGTCAAGGATAGGCTAATAAGGTAATGGAATCATATGGGAATTACTAATCCTTCTCTCTCGCTTTAATTAAAATACTATTGATTTTATTAAAAAAAAACCCGAATTTATCCACCTATGGTGTGATCAGACCCTTCTTACTTATTCAAGTTTATTTATTTTATTGTCATTATCAGTGACCAAGCCCCCCACCCCCGTGTCATCCAGTGACGCTACGCCACTGCCTGGGGGTACCCGGAATATATCCGGATGTAGTCTATTTGGTGAGGCTACCAATCACCTTATCATCGTATTTTAATGTGATTTAATGGGTTTTAATTCAATTCATATTCAAGCAACTTCCCCGGGGTACCCGGAACATGTCCAAGTGTGTCCAATGTGGTCTGGAACACTTAACACGACTTGCATTGATCTTATTTTTGAATTCTGTAGTAATTTGATGTGTCGCATGATGGTTTTGATACGTTTTCCGTTAAATCCAGCGTGAAGGCCCATATTCACCTGATCTTATTCCGACCATATCTCCGGAACCGGTTCACCGATTCCAAAACCGTTCAATAGCGTTCAATGGGACCTCAAGACCTATCATTTGGCGCCGAGTTTGTCCAAATCGGTTGAGCGGTTGCTGAGAAACGTGAGCGCATTCATTTCGTTACATACACACACACATACACACATACACACATACACACATACACACACACACACACACACACACAGACATGTTCCGATCTCGTCGAGCTGAGTCGAATGGTATATGACACTCGGCCCTCCGGGCCTCGGATCGATAGTCGGTTTTTCAAGTGATATCTATACCCTTCTTTGTAAGAAGGGTAAAAACATTTTTTTAACGAATTCGATAATGTTAGGCTTAATGAGACATGTTTTGTTTTAGCACTTTTTTTCAGAAACACATTTTTTGCATATCAAAACAATGAAAACACTTCTGCGCGGGAAAGGGCTAATTGGGGCCTAAAAGGAAATTCTTAATTTGGACTTTTTAAACCACAGTTTACGAGAAAATATATGAAAGTGACATACTAATCCAGCATTTAGTTGTTTGGTATTTTCTTCAACTGGGCTTGAACCGTAAAACAAATCTTTTAATCTAGCGGAATTACTGACATTCAGAACGTAACGTTTATTGTAAAATACTGAGCACATAATTTATAATTACTGAGAAAGCCAGAAAGTTCTAAATTTTCTGTATTGTACGAAAAGTCAGTAATTATAATTACTGTACACAAAGTAATCATAGATTTTCCCTGGACATTAAATTTTGTCGAAATACTCAACGTCAGTGCTGAGATTTGTCATTGTCATTGACAGACTTTTGCGCGATATTGACAAAATTGTTTTTCACATAGTCAATGGATAGACTTGATCCTCAAAAAAATCTTTGTCAAAAACTCATTCATTTTTCCGTCAATGACAAAGATTCACCTGGTAACAGAAAGTGTAATTTCTTGCATTCTGAGACACATTACTGTTATCCAAGCGGTTCAGGACGTAGATGCTTATTCACTTTAATGGCTTCATGTAATTGTTTTGCTCAAGCCATTTAATTTCATTTCAAATTTAGCTAATAAACAAATCAGCACATGTTCGTCACTGACAAAAATGCTACTGACAATTGACATGGCTTGCCTTGACGATGACTGTTAGCTCAAACGAGTGACCAAAGCAGAATTTTGAGTATCACCGTGTATTGTCGAAATTTTGCAGCACTGTCAACGTATTTTACTGATCATGAATTATAAAATTTTAGGTTGTCATTTTTTGCAATCGATATTTAGGCTTTAGAAGAAAGTATTTTTTCCAAGGCAGTGGAGTCGAGTCGGAGTCGGAGGCATTTTCGAGGTATCTGATATCCAAATCAAAGCTATTCTTTCTATTACACCGATAAAACACCATTGACAGTAACTCCGAGCCCGGAACCTACCAAAAATGCCGCCGGCTCCAACCCAACTCCAAAGCCCTGTTTTTTTTTCGTAAATTTTTTTCAGTAAACATTTGAGAAAAGTATGTTATATCACGGATTGAAGTAAGCTCGACGTTGATATTGAATAACTTGCTATAATTTCTAATAATTCTTTTTCAATGTTACGATCCCAACAGTAAACATTGAAGCCCCAGCCCCAGTGTGTGGGAAATTATGCGAAGACAACACGGATGGTGTTTATTTCCTGAAAGAATATCACTATCCATCAGTGCAAATCCTTAACTGCTGAAAAATATAATTCACCAAACGTGTTTTCTTATGTGCAATTAATAATTATTTAATTGAAATGAGTATTTCTCTCCCAACACTAACAAAACTTTTTTAACTGGCTTACACGGTATTTACTAAGAAAAAAATAACTGTATTGTCAGTTAAATGCCAAAAAAACAAAGTTCGCATTTATTTCAGTTAATATAGCCGAATGCAACTCGAATGAATTACCAAACGTACAGTAATTTTGACAGTTCGAGTTAACTGATAGTTCGATAACAAAAATTAATGCTGTAGCGATTACTGGGTGATCCACAATTCAAAAACCCAGTAAAATTTTACTGACTTCGGTAATCTAGACTAAGTGTGGATGTCATCAGCTGAAGAGTTATTTTTTACGGAATTATTTATACTTCGTAAAGATAAAGTGATTACCTTGATCTTGATCTATTCTCACATGCCGGACCGAACCATTTAATTTGAATGTTAACGAAAAAATGTAGTGGTCATCAGAACTATCTCGAACTAAAAAGCTTCCATCCGGCTCATTGGATAGAATTTTTTCCGCACCTTCTGAGGATATAGGCCCCCAATACCATCCACACTGTAAAATATAAGAAGCAATGTGTTAAGAACGTAGCGTTTTACAGTTATGAATGTTTTATATTACGTTTGCAAACATTGATACTTATTTTTATATTCAATAAACGAAGAATTTGAGTTACGAACACAAACAGATAAATACTTACATCTTTCACTTTATCAATGCTCGCTGTAAAATCCATGATATGCGACGCTTCATCCTGTTTATGTGTTTCGCTTGATTCTTTTGTTCCTTCCAATGAGACAGTTCCTCCGTTTGGAACCGTTGTTTTCTCCGCTGTAAAAAAGGTTGAAAAGTGCGATTATTATTACAATGTTACTGATAAAATCGTGATAGGTAATGTTTTCTGACCCTGTCCATCTGAATTTAATTGTAAACATAGGGTATATCTACCTTATCTGCGCCCAATAAGTGAGCTAAAATTTCACTACCAGCATATTTACGTGCAAATATTGTTCCCTTAACAAGTGAGCACGATAAACAAATACAAAATTTACCATCGGGCATTGACGTAGGACTACGTCTTTCGGGAAGGGTGCCAATCCAGGGAAGTGCAACGAAAATTGGTCAAACTTTAAATGCTAATAACTTGGCCAATAATCAATGGATTTAGATGATTTGTGTGTCGATTGATTCGGCAAGTTTATAAAATTTGTGTGGTGAAATACTACTGTCACACACATTATAAATGTTAGATATTTAAATAGCTGAAAATTAAGAAATATGGAAGCATTCAAATTTCTCATACATTTTCTTCGTGCTCACCCCTAACACAGCCATCAAAAAGTTGGTCCCTAACAACACATGCCGAAGCCGCATAATCTTTCAGCGTTGCACGTTGGACGGGTCGACCTTGAACTTGTTCGCTGCAGCGTACAGTGGACACCGTCCATACAAATCTCGGACAAAAAACCAAAAGTTGCCTGAATTTGATGGAAATTTCATATTATAGTGAGTTTAGGATGCTGCGTCCGTTTTTTATGTTTTTAGTTTAAGTGGCGATCCACAGAATACGTCACGCTATATTGAGGGAAAATCAATGGACGCCCTCTCATCACCTTACTTGAAACCGCTTGAAAAACGTTTTTCCAACCCGAGGCGCGCAAGGTCGAGTGTCATATACAATTTGTCATTAACAATATATATATATATGTATGTGTGTGTGCGTGTGTTTGTGTGAGTGTGTTTGTGTGTGTGGGCGTGTGTGTGTGCGTGTGTGCGCACGTATGTGTGTTTTTATTTACATAGTAAGGTTTAGAAAAGTTTAAGAAGCCTGACCTGTAGTGAAGTTGGCACGGTGTTGTATCCACTAGTTGCCTAGTGCAGCTCCACTAAAACCCATGCCTTACTCTCTCCTCTGCCTGGATCCCCCGGGGCCACTGTGAAGCGACTACTTCGGGGGGGTGGCTGTGCTCATGCACTTGTCGTACTCTCAGCGCTAGCTGGCGTTGCTAGATCGCTGCTCTTCTCTCCATTTACGCTGCAGCTCCGACATAATCTGCGTGACTACATTCTCCACGTTAAGGACGGGCATCTCCGTTCGCACTGCCTCGAACCTTGGACAGTCGAAGACCACATGCTCCGGCGTTTCATCGACGTTGCCACACTCCAGACAGAGGGGTGA
>NW_027041232.1:25000-49803 GCF_037179485.1 Ochlerotatus camptorhynchus
ACGGATTTACTTAATCAATCGGTTTACTACGCGGATGTATCTACGCGCACATGTCACAGCATTTTTTCCATAACTATCTTGAAACAATACACACGGAATCCAGTGTTCAAGCTGCCAACATAGACTAGTCCTTCTGCTGTATTGTCAAAGATAGAAGCAAAATTTATTCAAATGGGTCAAGTTTTGAAAACTAAGCTGTAACGCAGCTCCAGCTTGATACCCAATAAAAAAAACAAGAAGTTTTTCAGTAGACTTGGCCTGCACGTTGATAAACCTCGTCCTGGTTTTGGCACAAGTAATACTGAAAACACCGCCAGGCGTTTTTTTTTTTTAAATGCGGAAATATCTTCGGCCATCACCCATACCCATATCGACTTGAATTTGATAATAATATTTCGGACCCTGTAAAAAGCTATTTCTAGTGGAGAATCCATTGATTCTGAAAAGTTTCAGAAATATGCCACAAACACGGCTCGTCTGTACGTCCAACTCTATGACTGGTACCACATGCCGACATCGGTCAATAAGTTGCTGATTCACTGACATTCGATAATTCACGAAGCATCAGTACCGGTTGGCAAGCTTTCAGAGGAAGCTCAAGAAAGTAAGAATAAGGAGCTTCGGAGACTGCGCAATGACAATGCCTGGAAAGGACCACGAGAATAAACGCTACGCGATGTACTTTGCGGATTGTTGGTAGCATCAGATCAGATTGTCACCAGTTTTCGGCATTAAACAGCTAAAGCGTCGAGGGATTTGCCTGAAGAGGTGAAGTCGTTATTAATTTTTGATGAGATGAATTAGTAAGCCTGAATTCGAGGCCAGCGATGACAGTTGAATGACGATGAATGAAGTAAATCAATATGGGTTGAGAATAAATAAACGTATTTGAGGATAATAACCCTATCTTTTTTTTCTAAGATATATCTGATTTATCTTGAGGTAATACAAAATTGTCATCGTCAAACATCATCTCTATGAAAAGTGGACTAACAAAAATCAAAGCAAAATCCTGTTGTGTTACGAACTACCATGCGTCCCCACTGTTTTTTTTTTTTTTTAAAAATCGTCGCCAAAGTTTTTTTTAACCATACTTTGGGGCAAAACAGATGTACATTTCCAAAAAGTACAATAATTTTCCATCATTGTGCACTACGAGCGATCTTTTCGAACTGTTTCAACAAAATGTACAAGCTCCTTAAACATTAAGATTTGCAATTTTCTGCATGCCTTATCTTTTATTGTCGAATGTAGGAAAGAGAAGGTAGACTTGCATTGGATAAATCGAATGACAAACATAAGCTGGATGGAAACCCTTCAAATTAAAACCATTTTTACCCAGATCGGAAATATAGTCGAAAAGATATATTCATATCAGAGGTTTGCTGTTGTTTTTTATGCAAATTCTCACACAATTTGCCGACCTCCTCACCTTTGAATACCTGCTAAAAAAATAATTTTCTTTATAATGTTGTGATATTGTTGGAAAACTTTAATTATTCAATATGTATATAAAAATAAAAAAAAAATCAAACCAATTTTTTTTATTAAAGTCCAGCTTGGCACCATTGTGCAGTTGTTATTTATATATTATTGAATATAACAGCAAAATAATCTCGTAATTCTACGTCAACAATGCGGTCGTGCTTTGGAGACAACCCTCAACTTTTTTATTGTTATTTGACATTTTTTTATCAGACAAAATGGGTCGAAGGGTCACATAATTTCATTAAATTTTAGCTTCATGTAGAGTTTATGGTTATATGAACGAAAAAAAAACGTCAATGGGTGGTAATCGATGTCCGTCGGTAATTGGCACTAGATTTCGGAACAAAGAAATGAAAAAAAGAAGAAAAATTTATGCAACATCGGCCCACAATAGGTCAGTAGAAGGCGACCTGCGGACCCTTCGCAGACTATGAGGATTGCAATTGGATATAGAGCAGTTCTAAGCCAAATGACGAATCGGAATGAATGTTTGTTATGGGCAATGATTCGCAGTTCTGCGATAATTTTTCCCAGAAAGATATTATCTTTCGATCAGAAATGCCGTTTCCGTACCACATTTTTTTGAAAAAAATTCAAAGACGCCATTTTGAAAAAATAATTAGATTATAAATAGCCGAATTAAAAAAAAAAAAACACTAATCATAACAAAAAATTACGTAAAGTTTCATGCAAATCGGAGATGGTCGAATCAAAAATTCAATTTTAGTACAGCTAATTTGCCTGCGACACCAGCTTTAAGAAGCAATCATCACTCGATTTGTTTCTGCTTCTTCTTCTTCTTGTATTCTCAAATCATCACTTTCTAAAAGTATTAGTAAAATTCGTTGGTAACGTTCGTCGCCCTGCCAAAACAGTCAATGCATCATAAATACAGAAGGCCGAATCACAAAAGGCCGAAAATATTCTAAGGTACCACAAAAGACCGAAAACCAAAAAGGCCGAAAACCAGAAATGCCGAATGCCAGAAAGGTCAAAAACCAATAAGGTCGAAAATTTATCAAATACTGAATTTGTTGAAAACCGCATCCAAACAATATGTTAGCCTTTCTGCTCGCACAACTGACTCGACTGGTAAGCAGCGGTTAAGCCATGGCTAAGGAAATGAGAGATGCGATAGAGGTGAACGGTTTATTTACGCATACACAACATTCTGATTGGGTAGCGAGTTGCGCAAACAGTTGAAATTCATCTTGAACGAAGCCGTCATCGTCATCGAATACTCCAAAATCCGGAAAAAAAATAAAGCTTTCTGCTCTTACAACTGAGTCGCCTCGTTGAATGGTCCGCATTCACAAAAACCGAAGTCATCTTGTCATTAAATCGTCGTTAAACACTCAAACAAACATAAAAATAGAGCTACCCAAATTTTAAGCTTTTTTATTTTCATTACTTGATTCAATGGCTATTAAGTAGCTTCCATTATATTTTATTTCAAAGATGCAGAATAATAATTATTGTAACATTAATAATGTAATTTAATTTATTAAAAACAAATTAACGAAAAAAAACTCGGGAAAGCGATAAAGTGGTCTATGCACCGGTCTGGTGCGAGCGCGAGCGTTCGCACCGGTCCACTTTGTCGCTTTCTCGAGTTTTTTCGGCCTTTCGTAGTACTCCCCATAAATATCAAAAGGTGTACTGAGCAAGATCTACCATTTCTTTTATTTACTTTTTACTTACAGCAAATGTACATTCTATCTCGCACGCTGAGCCGGTCAAGACGTACTGGTCTCGTTGTACGACACTACTGTTATTTTTGAGTTTTTCCCCACGCGAGGGTTTTTTTCTTTCCAAAGTTAGTTGGCATAGTGTTTCTAGACAACAAGTGCGCGAGTGAGGAATCCGTTAATCATACGTCGAGCGCTTTGATTACGGTCCAGCTTTAAATTATCATCATCGTAACATCAACATCAGCTAAATCATCGGCACACGATAGCAGCAACGGAAATGCGACAAATTGCTTATCGAGTTGACCGAGGAACACCAGCTACGAGGTTATTGACCCAATAGGAGCTGGCCATATGTTTTTATCAAAGGCAAGTGTCACTCGGGCCATCCAAAATGCTCATTATTTTATAAATTGCTGTTATGGCTCAAGTGACACTTGCCTTTGATAAAAAAACACGTCTACCGAGGATTCATATTTCTAAAAATATCATCTATCAATGAAACATTCATTGGCCGTCATTGAAAAGCAATGCAACTATGATCTGTCAATTTAATTGAAACTTTTATTGGCTCTGTTGTCTTGTGAATTTTAGCTATAACGGCCTCTTTTCTGATTTTTATCTCTCAATCTATGGAATCTACACGAAAACTATGTTTGAACGAAATTTCTAGAATATTATAAGGAACATTATGCCGTAGACTACACATTTTGTATCATATTGGTGGAAAATTCGTAGAAAATTCTTCATTTTTTAAGATATCTTCGAACATGAAACTAAGTCAAACTTCAATAAAATCACTTTGAATAGTCAACCTTTGGTCACAAAGTTGGTAGATAACACATTAAGCTTTGCTATGAAAGTTGTAACAGCAGTTTTCGTTGTTTCAGAGATACGAGATACAAATATTATAAACCGTAAATTAGCTTAAAAACATAAAATTAACTTGAAGCACCTCTAAATCATGACCGATTTTGCTGAAAATTTGCACAGAAGTAGTTATCATTGAAAACATCTAATATCTGCAAATATTTTCAACAAATTTCAAATTATTTTATCGTTTTGGTATTAAAGCCTTACGCAGACAACTGAAACATGCTTGGAAGTGTGTTTTTTTTCTTACCATGCGGATAATATTTGAAGTTTTAAAGTAATCTTGCATCATTTCATATTCTTTCATGATAACAACTGATAACAAAATTAGTCAATGTTGATAACTAAATTAGTTATGCGATAACAACTGAAAACAAAATTATATCTGGAATAACAAGACTTGTTTTCAAGATGATATCAGGTTGTTATTATACTTTGTTCGGGATTGGGATAGGTACACAATCGCGCGTCATAAGCATTCACAATCGATAAAGAAAACTCGTTGTGAATATGTTAAAAGGAAGATTGATCAGCGTCAAAACAAAGCAAAGAGTTATGGAAAATTTTGAAATCTTTATTAAAACCTAGTAATTGCAAACCGCGGTCTATAATTTTTAATGACACATTAGAACAGTCAGAACAAGTAATTGCATCTAAGTTTAATGATTTTTTTGTTGACAGTGTTTCATTGATTAATTAATACATTGAATTGGTCGATGAACCTGACGAAATAAAACAGCCAGCCAGCCAAAAAATTATTTTAAGTCGGATTTTCTTGAAACTTTTAGGGAATGAACTAATACATATGGATTATGTTTCGGCATAATTACTTTATTCAATTTCCTTTCCATCGCTGAAAGCCTGCACCTTTCCCTTAAGACCGCTCATTACATTTTGTGCAATGGAGGAGCCGACCTTTTTGGTCACTTTCATCCATTCTTTTTTCAACTCCAGCTCGTTCTTAAACACCTTGGACGATTTTCGAACTTTGGCCTTCATTATGGCCCAAAATCTTTCCACCGGACGAATCTCTGGTGAATTTGGGGGGTTGGCGGTTTTTGGTACAAAAACAACGTTATTGTCTCTGTACCAATCCAACGTCCATCGCGCGTAATGGCATGATGCCAGGTCCGGCCAAAATAATGTCTCGCCTGGGACCGCAGGAAGGGCAACAGACGCTTTTAGCGGCACTCGGTGCGGTAAATTTTGCTGTTGATGGTACCCATTGTCAGTGTTGGCTAAATCAGAAATCAATTGATATTTTTCCGCTCTCATGCGCACGCAATATCACGCGTGATATTAGAACAAAATATCATGCTTGATATTGATTTTACAAGCTCCTTTGATATTGCGAGACTATTCACAACGTGCAAAAATCAAGCTGAGAGTTGACTCGACACAAAAATGATTCCATTGTACTTCGTTTTTTTTTTAGAAAGAGAAAGCATAGTTTGCTATCTCTTTTTAATCTTCACCAATGGCAGACGCGAAGGGACTGATGCAAGCCGTTATGGAAGTTTCAGCTGCATTCGGGTGTAAAGCAAAAATCATTAAACTTAATATCACCACAGTTTGGTAAGATTTGCAGTTGGTGAGTTTTGTTAGCTTGATATTCCGAGCTGCGATATCACAGCTTGCAAAATCAACCGTAGTAGTTTGCTTGTTGATTTTTGTCTACGAAAATCAAGCGTGATCTTGGGCGTTGGTGAGATTTGATTTTTTGATATTTTCCCAACACTGCCCATTGTGATGTACGGTTTACTCAGTTTACCGCATTGGCATGGCCTGCCAGAGCAAGTATTTTTTGGCGAATTTGTCCACTTTCTTCTTCCATATGTCTTCCGGAACATCAAACCGTGATTTGGCAACGTAGAACTCTAGCCCCGTTATCTGCTTTGCGTCTGCCTTGATGTAGGTTTCGTCATCCATAACCATACACATCGGTTTCGTTAACCACTCTCGATACAGCTTCCTTGCGCGGGATTTGGCCGCCGTGTTTTGTTGATCACGCCGGTTCGGTGTCTTCCGGACCTTGAATACACGAAGCCCAGCTCGTTTCATGGTTTGCTGAACGAACCAGGCGGAACACTTTGCCTTCAAAGCCACGCCGCGAATCGAAAGGTTCGGATTACGCTTGAAATAATCCAACACCTTCCGGGCCTTCACAGGGTCAGTTGTCTTCGATTTTCTTCCACTTCCACCCGCCGCTCGGTCGTCTGGGACTCCTTAAACGATTTTACCACCCTAGACACAGTTGTATGGGTGATTCCCAGTTGTCTTCCGATCCATCTCATGGTCGCAGTCGGATTTTCCATGACGGCGCGCAAAATTCTCCGGCGATTTTCTTCTTGTTTCGATGACATCTCAATAACCACAGAACCGATTGTTATGAAATTTTGCTCATGTAAACAATTCACTCTAAACTAGTTATACCCAGATTTTTATCAATTTTTACCCACGGATAAAAAAGTTACACACGGATAAAAAGTTACACACGGATAAAAATAGTGCATTTTTTCCAGTACATGCCTTATTCAAGATTGTTTCCATGTCATTGGCAACATCTTGCTGGACCTTATGAATGAATCATTGCAAACTGGACATATGCCACAAATTTGGAAGAAATCCTTAGTGGTTCTATTCAAAAAGTTGCTGGAACAATTAAAGCCGAAGAGTTACATCGCATCAACCGTTGCACACCTTATAGAAAATTTTAGAACTTGTTGTTAAAGGCCAGCTGTTGGAGTATTTAAATAGTAATAGTTTGTTGATACCAGAACAATCGGGATATCGAGAAGGTCATTCTTGTGAAACCGCGTTGAATTTAGTATTAGCGAAGTGGAAAAATAACTTGAAGTGTAAAGATACGATTATTGCTGGTTTTTTTTTTTTTTTTTTTTTTTGATCGTAAACGCGCTTTTGAAACAATTTCTAGGCCCTTATTGTTAAGATCAATCAAGGGCTTTGGAATTACGAGTACTGCATATAAATGGTTTGAAACCTATTTATTTGACAGAACTCAACGAACTGTTTTTAATGATTCTGTTTCCAGTCCCGTTGGGAATAACCTTGGAGTGCCCCAGGAAAGTGTATTAGCGCCCCTGTTATTTTTTATGTTTATTAATGACTTGCGACGTGTTTTACGATTTTGCGACATTAATCTTAGCAGATGATACTGTGTTATTCATTGCAGCTAACGATTTAGATGATGCCGTTTTACACTTGAATGAAGATTTGCGTTCTCTAAGTAGATGATTGAAGTATAAGCAGTTGAAATTGAATACAAGTCTAGTCTAGTCTAGTCTAGTCTACACATACACAGCCAGTACTTGAAAGAATCCTGGAAAATGATACATCTATCATTTTTCTTGTCATTATTAATGCCTGCTGCACATCAAGGATGTGAAACAAACAATAAAGCGGCCAGGCCTACTGTGTAGCGTTTAGTTAATTTTTGTGGAAGTGAATGTTTACCATGTCTACTTAATAAGTATAGACAGTGGTTAACATTTAATCCACAGGTAATCAAAGAGCGGGGACATACCGTACCAACCGCTCCGTATGCAGGATTTGAAAATAGGCTATATAAATCGTTGGGAGTGACAGAGCTAAGAAAGTTAATGTACACTCCTTGGTTGTCCGATCTCCTGGGATGGAACACAGGTATTTACCCCTTGTGTTCGAGCGTACAGTCCTCCCTCCGTACAAGCGTGGACGGCACCGCCAACCCACTGCCATCCCTCAATTGATCCAGCCGACCTCAGTCGAAGGACAACAGAGAGCGGTGTGCGGACGTAACCTATACGGAGGGAATGCTGTATTCGCCTAGGTTATAGCGCCCTTGCTCGCTACCATTTTCTTCTAGCGGTTGGGACCTGAGCACTAACTCTTGTCCTAGCCCTATATGGCATATGGTTATAGCGCCATTACTCGCTTTCTGAAAAGAGAAGAAGGGAAGGGAAGGAGAGGAAAAGGACTTGGGAAAAGGAAATGCGGAATTTCTTTCCTCATTAGTATTTGTATCGTCAACTTTTATGAAAACTATATAAATCATTTTTCCTTGGTCAGAGGTATTATTACGACATTTGAATAAGATTGTCTTATCATTTGTTATTCAAAATTTAATGTTATAATGATCAACATAGCTTTGGATTATCCAATATAAATCGGTAACACTGTCCTGCAACCGATGATTTTTCTAATCCGAAAACTAAAAGTTACGAAAAGCACTGATGCCTTCATTAAGTTCCACTTTCACGCGACGTTCAATGGTTAAACAAGTAAACAAGTTATTAAAATGAAATCACGTTCCCGAAAGCAGTCAACAATGTATCTTAAACCGGATCAAGCGTGCGCCCTATTTTTCTAAACATTCCGACGCGTTCCGCCCAATATCTATCAATTACGTTTTTCTACAATAGTAGCCTGGGATAAATCCTAATTCGACCGACACGTGTTTGTTGAAAAATTATATTCTGCCTAATATCAGTAGTCAGTAGTCATTAGGAAACCTGTCACTATATTACCACATATGTATCCTTCTTTTATGAATTTGTTTTACGAACATGATCTAACACAACCTTTTTCTATGACAAAACTATATTCTGATAAAATTGGATCATTGCCTAGACCAACTATTGAAACTAAAGAACAAAACAATTGGCCACGTGTCTGGAATAATATTAACTTGAAGAACCTGCACTCAAATGAAAAATCTATTCTTTATTTACTTTATAATAGGAAAATTGATCACAGAGCTCATTTGTATCGCATAGGTATTGCTGACAACCCTAATTGCTTATCATGCGGATTCCTCGAAGATCTTGAGCATATATTTTGTAAACGTTTTTCGGTCAATCAGGCATGGAACTATTTTATTAGACATTTACTAAACAGATTTGATCCTCGTTTAATGCGCTTCTTAACCTTTTCCAGTTTGATAGCTCCAACCTTAGAAGAGTTTAGCAGGGATGACAAAATTATGATTCTAAGAAAATTTGTTCAGTTTAGTCAATATATTTTGGAAACAGAACGACATATGATCTCCTTGCCTAGCTTCAAATTCTTCTTAGAAATAAATGCCTGTAATTAGTTTAGAATAGGTTAGCTTGTAAGACATGTTTATATGTTAGGATTAGCATAAAAATTTTATAAAAAAAAAACAGGCTAATTTTGACACATTTGACTGATGCAATTTTTCATTCGTTCATTTATTGTATGTACTGTATGTATTTACAATCACACTCCTGTCTGGCAGTGGTCTGGCAGTGGTATTATGTATAAAATCTACCTGTAACCATTTCTTTATGACTGCAAAAAGTTTGAACTCTGGAGTTCAAAGGTGACAGCTCCACCGTATACCCATTAGCCCATTTCAAGATCGCATGCTTCCGAAGATTTTGCTTACAATAAGCCCCGCTCCGGTACAGTATCGATGCTGATAATGTACTGAAACTTTTTATAAAACAGTAGCGCAAAATTTGATTGACGCGTATTTAATGATTTAAACAAAAATATTTACGATAGAATTACCACAAAAATTAAGGAACGAGCTCACCAAATTAGTATCCAGAAAAGAACGGCACGGCTTAACAGGGTTTAACCAATGGGAATCTTTTCTTTCCATGCTGATTTGGCGGTCTAAATCACTAACACTGGCACAACACGGTTACTGAATACGTAAAAACTTAACTGGACTATACATTTGGAAATAATTCAAACGAAAATTCTTCCGGATGGCGTAGCGCCACCAGCCAAAACGCAGACAGAAGATCATCGCCAAGCAGTTGAAATTGAATACAAGTAAAACTAAATTTATGGTGATTTCGCGGAATCGAGTAAATGAGAACGTCTCTGTTGTAATTGATTATGAGACAATTGATCGCGTTCGGGAGATCAATATCTTAACGTGATTATTGATGACAAACTTAAGTTCAACTCTCACGTTGACAATTTCATCAAGAAAATTGCCAAGAAGTATGGAATGCTATGTCGACTGAAAAACGATTTAACTATTGCCAGTAAAATACGGCTATACAAATCAATCATCTCCCCTCATCTAGACTTTTGCCCTTCCTTTTTATGTTTGGTCAATGCAACACAAATATCGAGATTACAGCGCTTGTAGAATAAAATAATTCGTTTGATTTAGTGATGTAATAGATTCACTTCCTCAACTTTGATGCTAGACTCCTTACAATGGTTGTCGGTGAAGCAAAGAATTGTGTATTTGACTATGGTGTTCATTTTTCAAGTAGTTAACGGATTGCTGCCTCGATATTTGTGTGATCGAATTGAAAGAGGAAGTGACTTTCATAGATTTAATACTAGAAACGCGAATGAAATAAGAACACCACATTTCTTAACTTGTGCTTCATAAAATGCATTATATTTTAAAGGAATAAATGTTTTCAATTCGATGCCTAGACATATTAAATGTTCAGCAACACTTACAGAATTTAGAAGACACTTCAGTTCACACGTTAAAACTGTCTTTTGAACAGTTATACAGTGATTTTTTTATGAATTGACAAATTATGTATCTTGACGAAATTATCTCTAACGGATTATTTTGTATGGATAGCTGTCATAATGACTTTCCTTATTGGGAGCTGAGGGGACATAGAGCTGCATCATATTGTATGTAAAATAATTATTATTTTCATTGCGGAATACCAGTTTTTTTATCCATATAAATGTATTTTCATTATTACGTATTTTAATGTTCTGATATATTTCATTTCTCCATTACATATGTTTACTATATATATAAATAAATACTGGGTTAGGAGGGAGCATCAGGGTATCATTTGACCTGAAACTGGACGATTGGAGTGGTATGACAACCGGAGTCTAGGAGGGAATAAACACTATCATTTTCTTTATCCTACCGATTCGATTGTGATGGTGTGAATTCTACTCCAACAGTTTCAGTGAGATTGACGCGCCCTTCTTAACAAACCATCCTGTAGGAAGCTTAATAAGTATTGCGAATTGCGTTATTCGATTTGTTGGATCGTATCGTTGGAAGGAGATTCTTAAATTCCCGTGGATTTCGCGTAAGTGTCTCTGCTTACGGGTCCACCCCACCGTTTTTGGCCCTTCATACAGCGATATTGTGAATTCAGATCGGTAGCTCAAATTGATCTTGCTATTAAGTGGAGCTGCATACAAGACAAGATCTTCGAAGGGATGGTGGCTACCTTACATACATACATAGCTGTCATAATGACTTTTTAATAATTATTGTAGCACTATTTTTGGTTGCCACGATGGTGATGATGGATTTTTAATATTTGATTTAAAAGTAGTAGATTAAAAAAAAGTAGTCTACAAAGGTTTGAGCTTCGCGCGCGTATTACGGATATAGAGGACTGAATTTAAAATTTGATAAAAAAAATGCAATTTTGAAGCTTATTTGGAAGATACCTTGAGCTAGTAGTAAGCTCAAAGAATGGTCAAATAATTAACTCGAGACTGCCAAGCTTAGCTTTGTTTATATGTGCATGCATGTGTATGTTTTTTAAACCAGTTTATTGCAACACGCTAATCATAAACTCACTCATATTTAAACAAGAATTACCCACATTTGTTATTATTATTTCTTGTTCAACTCTATCTACCACATTCTTCCCCTCCTCTACTCTTAATGGAATAGACGAGTTCAAAAGTTAAGTTGTTTGTTTTTGCAGCCTCATCATTTCATTCTTATACTTCTGTAATACATTAAAAAAATATCACTTCGAGTATATATTATAAAACAAAAAACAAAATGTAAAAAAGTTGTACATGAATTGAAATGTTTCAAATCCAATCGAATTACCCCTTGTTTAGTTTTTACGCATGAAACGTTCTGAACTGTTTGAACTGTCACCGAAATGTTCATTAGGTGGTAAATGAGTTCTCTGTACCATTTCGGGCACCAAAGCGTAATTCTATAGCCATACGAAGAGTCTAGACAAACCACGTGTAAACGCACGGACATCGAACTGTACAATTTTGCTTTCAGGATTTGTTGACCCGTCCCATCCTTTCATGCACTTCGGGTGGGAAGCTAATTGGCATATGCGTTAACTTGTGGGAAAGGGAATACTTTCCGATTTTTTGAACTTCGTGAAAATCAACTTGGTTGATTTCACGTAATTTCCTGCGACGAAGATTACAATTCTTGAGCCTAATCTGAGGATCTTCAGACTTGACTCTTTCACTTCGTTCTGGTCTGTGGAAGAGGCGAGAGCGGTCTAAGTTAGTTATCGCGCCGTGGTGTAAAATAAAAGGTGATGTTAGAAAACGTGAAAATTCCTTTAGTTTGCTAAACTAGATTTTCTTTCTAAATTCCCTCGATTAGTTAGTTCGTTTTGAAAATATTCTAGTGTATTAGTTTGGCGGTTATGAGTGCACGAAGGTGTTTAGAAGCAAGGTAATTTATTGTGCATAAGTGTGTTCAGTGTACAAAAAATGAATGCCACGCGACGGCATTTGCTCGTTGACAGAATTGTGGCACGTTGCGAAATCCGTCACACCACCCACATCAGTCAGCGACCGCTTTCGACCCGATTTTTCAGCTTCGAATGACACCCTGTAGTACCGAGGCCAGAAAAGGATAGAAAAGAGGTTTTCCCGCCCTAGGCAGGGTAAGCAGCAGCACTGGTTTCAAACCGGTAGCCTCGATCTTCAGCGGCAACAACTTTCCGCATTTTCCCGTCGACGGTGACGACCATCGTTGCGACGGCCGTACCCCGTCTAGGTAGAAGACCACGAATCAGCGTGTGAGGCGTCGTTGGAAAACGACATCGGCTATGTGCAGTCCGCAACGCAAGTAGCGGAAGCATTAGCGAAATGCTATAGTGGAAGATCAGCAACCTCTAGCTACTCTTTATCTTTCCAGATGGTTAAGACAGCAGTCGAACGAGAATCCATGGATCAAACACCGACACCGATGATGTCTACAATATCGATATCACCCTTAACGAACTCCTGTGGGCCCTCGACAAAGGGCGAGGTGCTTCGACAGGTCCCGACTTAATTAGGTATCCGTTACTCCAACGTTTGCCACTGCCCGTGAAAATGACGCTTCTTGAGCTTCTTAACAGAATCTGGGACGAGGGTGTATTTCCCGTTAGCTGGCGGAATGCTGTCGTCGTCCACATTCCAAAACCACACTGCCACGACTCCGGACCTGATGCCTTCTGTCCAATATCGCTCACCAGTTGCATGGCGAAGCTGTTCGAGCGGATTCTCAATTGTCGATTGACCACCGAACTAGAATTGAGTGGACGTCTTGAAAAACGTCAGCACGCCTTTCGTACAGGCCGCGGCACTGATACTTATTTTGCCGAGTTGGAAAGATTGCTGCCAACCCAAGATGAACACTGCCTGATAGCCTCCTTGGACCTGTCGAAAGCATACGATACCACCTGGCAACACGGAGTTCTGCGCACACTAAAATCATGGCGATTACGTTTATTGTTTTGATATTGTTTACAAATGCTTTTGTGCCGTTATCAAATGTTACGCCTGATTTTATGAAAAGAGCATCCACATTTATCACTGAAATCTATTTATTTTTTTCTTAAAAGTCAATCAGCATGCTTGCTGTTTTCTTTATAAGCATCACAAAGACAATTATGATTTTACAGTTATAGCTTACAACATTTATTGATATTAATCTACATGCGAATTTAATTTACAAATCGGTATAAGATAGATATCGATAGAACTTATTGAAAACAGGTTTGTTTTTATATTGAATAAATGAAAACATTTTTCGATTTTGAATCTTGATATCAACCAATAGATTTCAAAACATTCAGATTACTAAATTTGATATCATGAGATCAAAATAATAACTAATTTAGTTTATTTTTATTTTTTGTTTTCCTTCCATAGTTAGAATAACATATTACTTATTTTGTTTATAATTAACGAAATTACTGATATCAAAACGCATACATAGATTTGTTATCAAGAAAACATGATTTGTTATCTTTTTAATATCCTGCATATGCCATTTAGATCTCATTTTTGTTATGATTACTGTTAACTCGACCACACGGTAGGCTAAATATGTTAGCACGAACGCTTATATCAAAATATCAAACTTAGTTTTCATTTTGTTTTCATTCTCTGCTTGGGTTGTGACCATTTTGACTGGGTTTTATGACTTGATCTAGCTGAAAAGCTACAACTTATAGAAATATCTTCAATCGTTATTTTCTAAATATGACGATTTTCCAAATGGGACTGATATGCGAGAACCGACAATATAGTCTAATAAAATGTGGTTTAGGAAATCGCTAACATCTTGGTTTAAATTTAAACACAAAACAGTTTTTCCGAAATCATGTTGAACTTTGCCATCAAATTGTTTTTTTTTTTCCTACGTACAAATCTGATTGCGGCATTAATACTTTCACCCGGAGCCTATTCTTAAAATATCGATAAATGGTTCTCCGATATATTTTTATGGAATTACAAGTTGCACAGGTAGGTTGAAAGGTCACAAGTCGCGCCTGCATTCTACCATCAAAATGTGCATCGAAACATCATTTTCGATTACTGCAAGAAGCGTATTCCTCTTCTTCTCCAAAATATGCTTAATGCTTAATGAATTTTAATAAGTTGTAGAAGACAACTTTCAAGTGTAATGCGAAATAACAGAGCTATGCTAGAACAAACTTGAGGCACGCCCTATTTAAATCCTTTTTTCTCCTCTGTTCGGGACATAAAACTACTGCGACCAGTAATTTGATCTATTGTAGTTTATCCCGTGTCCTTAGTTTTAGTATTACTTCATCACTATTGAGAAATGATGAAGTATTCGAGTTTGATACAGTTGTCATTCTTGCTTTCATCGCAAGGAATCGATTCTAATTGAAAGGTCCCGCTATTTATACCCTTCACCGCTTTGTCAGTTAAAATTGGATTCCTTAGCAATAAAATTAAAGAATGACACCGATAGTGACCATGCATCAGAACCCTAGTCTTAACCACTTCAAACTAGGGAACAATGAATAGAAGATTAGGAATCACATAGCTTGAGCTTGATTGACCGCCCACGGTTGCTACTCTGTTATTGCCAGATCAGCTGTAATTACACAGAGAACCAATAGACGATGCTTGGGACTAGCAATCATCCTCAATGTGTAAAAACTGGTGATCTTAAATTAGGCAATACCAGCGCCGGCCGCGCCCGAACACAGGTCAAGAAAGGAATGGGAAGGATTGTGTTGACATGACACTCGCTTTGATGGAAGCCGAGAACACCTCTGCACTTCCACGAGGAATCACTGGGATGTTGGATAAGAGGGTTGGGTTTGCAGCAGGGTTCGTTTTGGTAAACGATAAGCTGAATTGATGTCCTAACGTTCATATAACGCGAAGGAGCTTGGGACTAAACCCACGGTCTTCTGCTCAGTAAGCAAAAACGTTTGCCACTAGGCAGACGAGCACCTTTTTAATCACCGAGTTGCTGTTATTACCATGTAGTCATATTAACAAATAAAACGATTGACGAATCTTGAATGTGGATGGGCCTGAGATTAGACTCATGATGTTCTGCTCAGTAAGCAAAAACGGTTGCTCTAAGGCCACCGAGCCCCTCATATCACATAATACCGTTGCTCAAATTTGTGTATCTATTCAAACCCGGAACCAACGACAACAACGAGTTTCGCAAAATACACGATACACAAGCGCATGGGACCGCATTTTTCTGCTCAGTAAGCAGGCCACTGTAACCGACGATCTTTCAAGTCCGAAAACTAAAAACTACGAAAAAGTACTTAGACCTTCATTAAGTTCCACTTTCACGCGACGCTCAATGCTTCAATTTGCTCTTTACGTATTGTTCAGGCTATAAATAGGCCCTTTTCAAAAGTTACGCGAGAAATACGCACAATCGTCGCCTACCTCGCCTAGTCATATAAATCACCACAGCTCATTATCTTCAGCGTTATCGGTTTTTGTTTCTGGATCTTTAGTTGCCTCTGTGATATACTTACTTGCGGCATACTATTTTGGGAGTGTATATGAGCGTGTACCATGTACGGTAGCTCATCTCTCATCGTGATGGTGGAACATAGTAGACAAATTAGAGAGAAAACAAGGAGGTATTAGTATTAGTTATATATAAACAAACAAAACAAAAGAAGAAAAGAGGAAAGAAGAGCAGAAAAATAAAAAAGGGGATAAAGTAGATAACAAAGAAAAGAAACGTAGGCAGATTATTAGAAAAGGCATTATCCGAGACCTCAATCAAATGTCACTCCCGCCGAGATCTCAGCGAAACCCTCCCCACCGAGACCCGCACAGCCGAGCTCGGTAGAAAAAACTAAGTGTGTAGATAGATTAGTAGGAAAATAAATAAAACTACTTTATGACTCAAAGTGCAATGAATGAGCGTTAGTTTCGGGATCATTTCAGTGTTAGAGTTATGTTAGTTTTGATCAGCCCTGCCGACCCCTCCAACATTAGTTGCAGGCAGTGGTTGTTAGATAATGCGGCACTATAACTACTACTATTTTAGAGGTATGACTCGTCAAGTTTATACAACTCAATGTTTCAATTGAGGCAAACTATCTATCTTACAATTACAAAAGCAAACCTAAACTTACAATTATATGCAATTGCTAAATGAAACTTGACAAATCATCGTCAATCCCCTTATTCCAGGGCAGGGCCTGACGATTTGAATCTAATTTTGATCAGTGAACGGGCCCCATATGATACATTTTCTCACCATGAACCTATCATTTCCAGCCTATCTGAACTATTTAATAAATGGAAGCCATAACATGGGTTACGCTCCCCCTAAGCGGGCCCTCCGCATCCTGTCTCTGTCTTATCTCAAATACAAAATGCCAATGGTATGTTTGTATCTATACATAACTTGGAAATGACGTACAATCAAATAAACCCGTAACCCACTCACTTGGTCAGGCTTCAGAATCGTCCAGTGGACAGTGCGCTCTACACTCCAAGTTCCCATTTTTTTTTCAAATTTACCGCAAATTTGATATTTTACTCATTGAGTGTTGATTAGTCACAATGAAACATTGTGACAGAAGTTGAGGTTACTAGTGTATTAAATAATCTAGGTCCTATTTAGGAAACCAAATCTGGCCAACGCCCACCTTAAACCTAAACCTGTTCTAACCCACCTGAAATGACTAACGAATGGAAGACTTTGACTACCCAGCCATGCAATAGTCTCATTCCGTGCCTTATGGCAACTTGATGATTCTATTGCGCTCATCTTTTGGCACCACCCAGGGGAGACTTGGTCCTGTACCCATTGCTTAACTTATCTCCATTCCACTCAGCTACTCGCAATTTCTTGTGATATAGTGGGCGGAATATTATTATATGAGACAATTCAATGCAGACGTCTTTCCAAATTTGGCAGATCGACAGGTAATCGGTGAGCTACCACGATAGTTGCTATTCAACAACTCGACAACGTTCCAGCGTCAACGCCTGCTATGAGAATTTCCCATTGCAGACGCCAACGAAATGACGTCATCGAGCTATCGATCAACTACCCTGGTTATCGCCTGGTACCTTATAGCCCGATGCTAGGAGACGAACCGGAAGAATCGATGAGCAACCTCCCCCTAGAAGAATAGGAATCACATAGATGAAGACTAACTAACTAATTTTTTCTTGTTTCAAGATCATCCTCGGTCCAGGCAACCCGAGGACCTATATCACTATCAACAAGGCATAAAAAATAACAAGGACTAAGATGTGTTTCTTTTAATACGGAAAAATCCTGTTCCCCTAGTTTGAAGTAGTCATTTCATTTCATTTTCATTTTCATTTTCAAGCACAGAAGGGGGTCATAGGGCCAAGTCACCAGCGAAAAATCGCTGTCCATACTGCACCAGGGTAGAGGTATAGATTTGGCATCACAGAATAATAACCACAGGGGTCAAATGAATCCTGTTTACGATACCGGATAGTAAGGAAAGCTGTTGAACATAGGGGATAGTCAGAGTAACAGCAATAATAGTGAAAGTTAGGAAAATAAGCAGGTAGAGATGGTTGATTTGCAATGGCTATCGACTCTGTTATATGGCCTACCGTATCAGATTCAAATTTAATGTCGTTTAATATTGCGCTTATTACTTTAATCTTTATTCTAAGCAATCTCCTTTCATACTTGTTTGTTTTAAAGTGAACTGGATGAAATGATTGTTTTATCAAAATTATGTTAAAGTTAACTACTATTCATATTTGCTAATTAATACCTAAATGTAATTTTTAATTTTATGAAGATAAGTTGCTCAGAATAGCAGCCTGTAATTCCGTACCAGAATCCGCCTCCAATTTAATGTCTTTTGTGGATTCGTAGTAGCAAAGTTGTGCTAAAAGCTAAATAGTTACCTAAAAATACTACCTAAATCGTTCACAATCAGAGCCGGGCCTCTGATGAAAACCAAAACTACAACCCTGAAAAAACGAATCGATATTTTCGAAGGCGAACACAACCTATTCTTGCTAGTGATTCTGTCCAATTGTTAGGTATCCAAATTATAGTCATTCGTAAATTTATTATTGAATATATGAATGAATTATCTATTATTGAATAACTATTATTTACGATAATTACATGAAAGAAATAACATATAAACTACAAACAAAACGTGACTACTAAAATCTCAAAAAGATATTCTCACAAGTATATTTCACGCAACCAGGAATCTCAAAACCATTAGACGCTATAATGATACTCTGCACATGTTAGACACAAGAAAAGGCCAAAAAGCAAGCGTCCGACACACAAAACCCGCCAAATCCACTGGCAGTCACAATCAACGATTCTACGAATCGCGAGCGCTCACGAATCATAAAACCGCTGACTGCGACACTCTGAAAGCAAAATTGACAGGCTCTATGCGTCAAACACCCGCCCTCCAATCTCCTCCCGCATCCAACAACACAAACCTCCATTACAACATCTAACGAATTCAAAACTCCGAAAATCACTCATCTATAGAAAGTGAGTGGAAGCAACCCTGCATGCAACTATTCTTCATGATACGCTTTGTCTGTCTATCTTTCTACTAGGCCTGTGGACATGTGTTAGCTTCGAAACTTCTAACCAAACTAGGAAAATTTTGAAATCACAAAAAAAAAAAAATTCAATGGTAATTTTTTTTTTTTTTTTTTGTAGTGATCCAGTGGCAGCAACTTGCTAAAACTCTACACTGGACCCCTTTTATTGATAAATTTTGCTTCTATGAGCCTCTATTTTAAATCAACACACAGACGTTCCTAGGCTATGGTGCCCATTTGGTCACTGTTGTTTTTGTGCTGATCCAAATAGTTTTGATAATATAATTGCGCATTCTTTTTTTTTTTTTTAATGTTGATTTTGTCCCAGTCTTGTCTTCTGTCGTCACTTATTTTGTCATTTTGTCTTGTGTATTAACCCCCACTTGTCTTGTTTATTGTGTCAACTTGTGTCTATTGTCCTTCCCCATCTGTTACTCTGTCATGACTAATTTCATTGATATATAAAAATAGTAATATCAATTACAGGATAATATGGTTATTTCTCGATTACTTTTCCAAAGGGAAGCACCAGCTCCTGCAAACAATGCATCCGATCGTCGATCCAGCGCAACCGGCAGCTCGCACACGCTTATCAACGCCACCAGCAGGTAGAGGAAAATTTCCCCTATCTGATGATAGTGCCAGTTAAGCCAAATCGACGACCAAACGCACCGCCTACAAAAGCCGATACGCTCCCTTGAAAAAGTTATCGAGATTTCTACTAATTAATGAATTATTGACAATTACCTCTCATGATCCTTGGCTCTGATTTTAACTTACCACTTTTTGATTATTTATCAAATACCTCTCCCAGAATATATAACTCCCCGATGCTTTGTTGGTTTCTGGTCTCATTTGGATTGGTCCTGAACTTGTTTGACATCCTGTTCGAAGTAATTCTTTGAGTTCCAGCTTGTACGTGTCTCACGTCATATGATTCGCCATTCATAAAGATAATGGGTTAAAAGGGAGTAAAACATACATAAAGGTAGATTAGTATTAGTTGTACTTGATCCAAACAATAGAAAGAAGCATAGATGACTTAGTAGAAAAATAAAACTAATAAATAGCTAAAAGTGCAATGGATAAGTGTTAGTTCCGGGATCATTTTAGTGTTATTAGTTATGTTAGTTTTGATCCGTATTCAGCCCTGCTGGCCCCTCAAGCACTATTTGCAGCAATTGTGATAAGATTATGCGACACTGCTACTACTACTATGTTAGATGTATGACTTGTCAATTTTCGCAACGCAATGTCTTTCAATAAATCACTCAATCAATTTGATGTTTGAAAATTTGCTCAAAAGGGCTTTGTTGACACATCATACCTTACCGAAAACTAAAGCACAACAATCCTAATTCTTATTTCAAACCTATCAACATATTTAACACATCTTTCCTAAAATTTCACTTGTTCGTAAGCGCCTGGTTGAAGATATGACTTTCGCTGTAATTAACAAATACACTAAATAGGAAGATTAATTATACAACTTCATAGGCTAGTCGCCTCCCTAAGCGGACCCCCCGCGTCCTATCTCTTATGTTAATTAACTTTCTGAATTCTATAATTGAAGTTTATTTAATAAATAACTGAAATCTCTAATCTACCTACATAACCCATGCTTTTAAATTACAATTTAACGTGTTTCAAGTACTTCTGGCTTTTACATATATTAATTATATCTTTGTTCGTCCCAGATGACACCTTCAAGTGACTAAAATGCTTCACTTTGAAGTTAGTTTCCAAGCTAATTTTAAATTGTATATTGTATAGGGTAAATGTTCCAACTACGCTCTCACGTTTCCACTATGTGGCACCACAAAAATACATATGGGTATGTCACAATAGAAGCACACCGCAGTGGAAATCCCGAGCCATAGTTCAAACACTTATCCCAAATCAAAATGAAGCACATATAAGATTAGTTACAATACCATGTACAAAAATGATGTTTAACATTGTTTTCTGAGTAATACTTCAATGAAAACAACAATGAAAGCTTGTCACGCAAATAGAAGGAGCACTGTTGGGCACTTTCTGAAATATTTCAATAGTATAATTCCCTTGCAAACCCAAATAAATCTATCTGCGTAAAAAATAAATAAAATAAGAGTGATTTGCGGCAAAACCCGCCAGTATCACACCCAACGTCAGTGCCTATACGTAAGCGTACTACGACGCGGCTCTCAATAAAAGGAGTAACAAGTGTGATACTATCACTGCTAGACTAGATCTTTGGTTCTCTCATGCAGCGGTTTATCAGAGAGGGGAAGCTTAGTAATCCCCATCGCCTGCCCATGTCGCCATTCTATCGCGGCATGAGCCAGCAACGCCGACCATAAACCTACCGTCTCCAACACTCCACTATAAAGCATGAAATTAAGCCCGCCCACCAACAGCAAGGTGCAAAAACTAGCCAAGGGGAGGGAAAAAAAAAATTCAATGGTAATTACAAGCAAAATACATATTGATTATTTTACGCAAAACCGAGCAAGTAATATTAAAACTCTTGTATTGTATGCTAATGCTAATTGACTGTAACAAAAATAATATGCTTAAATAAAATAAAATATTAATAAAATGATATGCAAAATTTACTAGAAGGTCATTACTTTATTGGTGAGAAGTTTCTAATAAGCCCTCCCAGTTCCTCTGTATACAGAACAAATCTGATACTATAATCAGAATTGCTCAGTCTGCATGAAGCAGCCGATTGCATCAAGGAAGTTCCATTAACAACCAGAATTAATCGTTTGAGGTATACTGAAGCATTAAGAAGGTGATATGTGTCACTATGGGAAATCATCATCGTTGCAAATATAAAGAAATTAAACATAACCCTTTGCTTCAGTACCGTCAACCTCCATGTCCATGGGGAGGGCTATTCCCCTAGTTTGAAGTAGTCAAGACGAAAAGGTGATCTACCCACTTTACGGGGCATTTTAAATCATAAAAACTGCTATAGAAAAATAACCATAAGTTTCAAGGGTATATTTTATTCAGCAAAGTTTCCTTTCATTTGATTATCTAGATACTCTACAAGTTTATAGAAGGTTTCATCATGCTACAATCAGAAATAAAAAAAGTTAAATTATTATTTTCGTCTTTCAACCCACCTAATCTGAAACTTTCGGAAAGGCCTTATTATAAGCAACAACTTCACAGAAGACTGGTAAAGTTTTCTGGTACATCATATTTTTTCCTTCTAATTTTCATTTTTGGACTACTGTGCATTGTGCTACATTACCTCAAATGTCACTTTCTTGTATATGAGAAGAACGAGCAGCAATCAAAAGAAGGCAGAATCTCATGCGGGAAAGTGGCGTTTGGGAAAGTTTTTTTTAAATTTATTTTAGAGATTTTTAGCCGAAGGCTGCTTCATCTCTTTGTTTGGGGTAGTGAATTTCGGGGTAATGAACCATAATCAAATTATTTCTGCATGTAGGTATACATCCTATTGATAACACTGTGTCATAAACTTGAATTTTATTTAACCGACTATTTTGTGGTCCGTTGAGTTAGTCTTGAATGTTCTTATGCCATTTGAAGCATTTGTAGAAAATGGCTCAAGGAACATTTGCCTCACAAAACATATGAAACCGCCATTTCAATGTTATACGCTTCATTTCGGTATTTTTCTAATAATCATGTCTTCAGTATGCGGAGCACCTCCACCTCATCATCAGCAGCAATCTCGCAGATCTCATAAAAGCCTGTAGGGCGGTACAGCCTCATAAAGAGAGCGGTATCTTCCCGAGCAGAGAATGAAAACAAAATGAAAACTAAATTTGATATTTTGATATAAGCGTTCGTGATAACATATTTTGCCTACCGTGTGGTTGAGTTAACAGTAATCATAACAAAAATGAGATCTAAATGGTATATGAAGGATATTAAAGAGATAACAAATAATGTTTTCTTGATAACAAATCCATATATGCGTTTTGATATTAGTAATTTCGTTAATAATAAACAAAATAAATAATCAATTTGTTATTATAACTATGGTAGGAAAACAAAAAATAAATAAAAACTAAATTAGTTATTATTTTGGTATCATGATCAGCGAATCCAAACACATAAAGCAACCAACGATACAGACAAAACGGTTGCTACGACTACCATGACAAACTCGCTCTGTAACATAGCTCGATCCGAGTGGTAGAAGGATAATGATATATTGCTTGCCTGCTCTGTTGCAATATACGTGGATGAGGACAAAGCTTAATTGGCGTTGACGGCACCGTCGAAAAATTTGCTCTTCCAGCAAATATAGACAGTTTCTTATGGGAATTTTCGGTGGAGTGAAAGGATATAGTACAAAGTCCGCCATGTTTCACGCACAGTCTGACGTTTGCTTATGGATTTTCTCATAGGAGTAAAGAGTTACAGAGTCGCCGTCAACGCCAATATGAATCGAGAAAAGACATAACAAAAAAATTCCCATTAACACACGTGTATCATCTTCGGGTTTACTTCGTGAACAATTTGCTCGTTTCCTTCTACCGCCCCGAGTGAGTTGTGCCGTTGTTGTGAGTTGTCATGAAAAAGGACGAAGAAGATTATATCATTATTGCTTTCCACTTCTGATATAGCTTTATTATTCGGTTCGTTGATCGCTTGTCATTTTGTCATTTGGAGATATTTTTGATTCCTTGATCATGATATAAAATTTAGTAATCTGAATGTTTTGAAATCTATTTGTTGATATCAAGATTCAAAATCAAAAATGTTTTTCAATAAAGTGCGAATGGTGCCATATTAAAGTACAGAACTGGAAATAATCATCCAGTGGTACAAATTACAAGAAAATATATAATGAATCGCTTTCGTCATTATAGACCAATCACAAAAGTTAAAATTTGACGAACGATTGAAGTTTATTAGATCCAATAGCATAGAAATAGACGATGTGAAGTTTTAAATTAAGAGTTTCGTTTTCACGACACATTCTAGTGGAATAATATTCAATATCGGAATAGGGACACACGAATCATGTAAAAAAAATAGTCAACGATGACTCTAATATTATTATGAATGATAAATTCCTTCGCATCGAACATATTTTAACAGACATGAATGACGATATTTATTTTATGAGATGGGAACTGATAGTTAATGAGATTTATGGCAACATGTTTATAAATGAGCTAAGAAACCGACTAAGCCTACGAAAGTTAAATTACAATATTAGTATAAGTATTACAGACGAACAGGATGAAATCAATTTTATATCGATTTGTATATTCAATCCGCAGGTAGATTAATATAAATAAATGTTGTAAAACAACACTGTCAAAATCATAATTGTCTTTTTGATGTTCATAAAGAAAAAATCAAGCATCCTGATTGACTCGTAAGAAAAAAGAAAACAAATAAATGTAGATTTCAGTGATAAATGTGGATGCTTTTTTTATAAAATATAAAAAAAAAGTTTAACCTATATTTTTTTGAAATATCAAAATATGAATTCAACCTAAATTAAAAAAAATAGCATATCAAAATATGTTGTCAGCATGATTTCAAAAACAAAATAAGATATCATTTTGATAGTATTTTGATATCCGACTTTGCTCGGGTTATGAACGTGACGTTGTTATAACAAAATACCACGAGCATGTCAAGTATGGTTAAATATTGCTGTCCTAGAAAGTCGTGTTGCACAGTTTAATGGTTGTTTCTGTTTGCCTAAATACA